>NC_056734.1:268039366-268054366 GCF_019279795.1 Protopterus annectens
CATGACAGATTATTTACAAACAAGCATAAGCAGTGTAATCAAGAAAGTATAATTAGGAATAGCATTTGAAGAACATATAAACTTTTTACAAGGAATAAATATGTTATTATTCTATTAATCATATTTTCATTACTCTTCTCTCCCTGCCCTCCCCCACCCTTTACCCACTACATAATCTAAATAGAATGTCATTGTTTAAACAAAGAAAAGAAGAAAAAAATAAAGAGAAAAAAAATGTATCAAATTACTGACCTTATTTCTTCTTTTCAGAAAGAGAAACAAGTTGAATCACAACTTGCCATTAAATCTCCAGATATTTTGACTAGTTATGAAACAAAACATTTCTTTGCACACAGAGAATAACTTTGATTAAATCTTTTTCAAAATATTTGTTGCTTCTTGGAAATGCAGGAACTATATTTAAAAAGATTAATAATAAAATAAAATGATGAGAGAAAAAAAACATAGTACAAATCATTTGTTTTTTAGTCTCTTCTTCTTCTCTGAAGTCTTCCATGAAGTTTCAGTTGCCAGTCTCTTTAACGAAGGACTAGCCCATTCCATTTCTTCTATTTTTTCCAAAATCTTATTTTTTTTGATAAACAGTAAAGCAGAGTCTAAGTCATCGAAAATTTTAGGACCATCAGGAAGGAAGATTTTAAGCTTGGCAGGAAACAGAAGGTATGTTTTAAACTGTGCTTTTTTAAGCTCCCTTATTAGTGGCAGAAAAACTTTTCTTTTAGCTATTACCATGGAAGAATAGTCATTGTCAAAATGCACAGTTGTCTCATTAATCTTAACAGGAGCTTTAGCCCAAGCAGATTTAAGAACCATCTCTTTATCAAAAGATGATAGAAATCTAACTATAACTGATCTAGGATAGTTTTTGTTAGAGTTAGTATTAGCTATAGATCTATGTGCTCTTCGATACCAAAAGAGAATGCTTCTGGTAAATCTAAAGTTTTAGGGAGCCATGTTGTTAAAAAAGAAGTAATATTGTTACCTTCAATATTTTCTGGCAGTCCAAAAATCCTAATGTTATTGCGCCTAGATCCATTTTCCAGGTCATCCAGCTTTGTTTGTAAATGTGTATTTTGTTTCAGCAGAAACTCAATGTTGATTTTCTCTTCTTGTATTCTATTTTCCATGTCATTCACAGCTTCTTCTATGCCTGTCATCTGGATCTTCTGTTGTTGCAGGTCAATATGTAACAAGTCTATTTGTTTTGTAGTTTTTTCTATGAAGGTGTCTATTTTAGTATCCATTTTATCCATCTTAGCAGTAAGTTGCTGGATTATAATTATCAGAGACTGAAGTTCTTTCTTGATGCTGGAGTCTTGAGAATTTGTCTTACTGGAACTCATTTCAGACTGATAAACTGACAGGAAAATTTCCAAAGTGATTTCTGACAGGAATATTATTAAGATTTCCTTTCTTTTTTAGATATAGTCCAAGAACTATATAAAACAAACATATTTAGAAAGAAAATTACTTCAAAAATTAATTTTTTAAGTAATTAATTCCTGTCAGTGTAATGAAATTGGTGGAGCTGAAGAAATCTGCTGCTATCCTGTGATCATCCTTGGCCACCGATCCTTTACATTTCTGACTGTGCATATTTGTGAAGAAGATTCTAAATGCAGACAGTCTCAGAATCAGCTAATCTGCAGATGATGTCATTGGAATATTGAGAGTTGTCATGTGTTACTGTCAGAGGCTGAAAGACAGGAAGGAACTTTAGCAAACAGCAGTAGGTTGATTTTCAAAATATGAAATGAAAATTAGAACTGGAACAGTTGTGACAGTTAAGCTAGTCTATAAAAGAGCCTGCTGAAGACAGTTGAAGTAAGTTGTCAGTTAACAGCCAGGTACAGTTGTCAGTTACAGTTCATCACAGTTTTACTGTGTAGTGGATACACAAAAGGACTTTCAGAGAACTGTAAGCCTGCCTTTGCTCTGTTGTAATAATTTAGTTTAGAACAAGGACAGTGTTTTTTTTAGTCATATAGGAAAATTATAATGAATTAGAGTTTTTCTAAATTTCTATTAGATTTCTATCCTACAGTATTGATTTAATTTTCCTGGTGATTGAGCTCTGTTTGTTTATTGAAAATTACTGTTTTATATTTTAATCATTTTGGTCAGTATTAAATATTTTTATTAACTTACATTGTGGCTTGTCAATCAATGTTTTGTTTAGTGATTTCAGAGTGCTTATATCTGCTGTGATAACTTCCTGGGCCACTCTGAAAGCCTGGCTACTTTAGGTCATTTGCTACTAATTGCTTTACTATCTAATTTTAATAATTGGACAGACCTTTAAAAGGGCATGTAGGCTCTCTCTAATTGGTGGGAGTGTGTTACCATATTATTTTGGAGACAAGACACAGCTAGAAAACTGTGTCTGGTTTTCCCAGAAATTTTTGGATGTGTTAGATTTAATTTATTTAAGTGTATGTGTGTCAGAGGACTTAAACTGGGACACATTGTTACATTAAGGGTGGACAGAAGTATACAGTCCAGTCCCAAGTTATAGAGTATGTTCTTGTTGTGCTCTTGAGGGAAACTGTGCAATATTACTCCTGTTTAAGTGATGGTCCCATATTGGAGTCAGTAATGAGGACTGAAGCTCCTTAGTTACTGACCAGGGATAGTAAGACACATCATATAGTGTTGGCAGTCCGGTAGGATATTGTCTGGACATCACAGATGCAACTAAGAAATCGCTGGCAAAGGTGTGCTACTAGTGACAGTAGACATTCCTGTTTCACTCCTCACTGTTTCTTGTTTTATATAACCTATGATACTTACAGAATGCCCAAAACTGTATGTAAGAAATGAATGGTGAATTTGCATCAACCACAGAACAGACATGATCATAGCTGCTCAAATTTTACAGTACTCTTTACAAATGACTGCAAATCTCTTTCAAAGTCACCTAAATGTAAAACAATAACTAGAACTCTTCACTCCACTTCCATATCTCACCTTAGTCTTGCTACTATTATGTTTACTGTGGCAAGACTCTCAAAGTTTTCACATGTTTTAGAACATTCTTTCCTCAAAGTAAAATGTTCTTGACTTGTAGCTTTTTAAAACTCCCTTAACTTTGATCTGTTAGCTATCTTATTTAATGTGCATATCTTGTACTTTGATCTCTCAGATATCTTATGTAATGTGCACATCCTGTACTTATATCTGTTAGATATCTTATTTAATGTGCACATCCTGTACTTTGATCTGTTAGATACCTCATTTAATTTGCACATCCTGTACTTTGATCTATTAGATATTTCATTTAATGTGCACATCCTGGACTTTGATCTGTTAGATATCTTCTTTAATGTGCACGTCCTATACTTTGCTCTGTTAGATATCTTATTTAATGTGCACATCCTGTACTTTGATCTGTTAGATATCTTACTTAATGTGCACATCCTGTACTTTGATCTGTTAGATATCTTATTTAATGTGCAAATCCTGTACTTTGAGTGGTTAGATTCCTCATTTAATGTGCACAGCCTGTACTTTGCTCTGTTAGATATCTTATTTAATGTGCACATCCTGTACTTTGATCTGTTAGATATCTTACTTAATGTGCACATCCTGTACTTTGATCTGTTAGATATCTTCCTTAATGTGCACATCCTGTACTTTGATCTGTCAGATATCTTATTTAATGTGCACATCCTGAACTTTGCTCTGTTAGATATCTTATTAAATGTGCGCATCCTATACTTTGACCTGTTAGATATCTTCTTTAATGTGCACGTCCTGTACTTTGCCTGTTCGATATCTTCTTTAATGTGCACATCCTGTACTTTGAACCATTAGATATCTTCTTTAATGTGCACATCCTGTACTTTGATCTGTTAGATATCCTCTTTAATGTGCACATCCTGTACTTTGATTTGTTTGATATTTTCTTTAATGTGCACATCCTGTACTTTGATCTGCTAGATATCTTATTTAATGTGCACATTAAAGAAGATATCTAACAGATCAAAGTACAGGATATGCACTTTAAGGAAGATAACAAACAGATCAAAGTACAGGATGTGCACATTAAATGAGATATCTAACAGATCAAAGTACAGGATGTGCAAATTAAATTAGTTATCTAATAGATGAAAGTATAGGATGTGCACATTAAAGAGGATATCTAACAGATCAAAGTACAGGACGTGCACATTAAAGAAGATGTCTAATGGTTCAAAGTACAGGATATGCACATTAAAGAAGATATTAAACAGATCAAAGTGCAGGACGTGCACATTAAGGAAGATATCTAACAGATCAAAGTACAGGATGTGCACATTAAATGAGATATCTAATAGATCAAAGTATAGGGTGTGCACATTAAATGAGGTATCTAACTGATCAAAGTACAGGATTTGCACATTAAATAAGATATCTAACAGACCAAAGTACAGGATGTGCACATTAAGTAAGATATCTAACAGATCAAAGTACAGGATGTGCACATTAAATAAGATATCTTACAGATCAAAGTACAGGATGTGCACATTAAATAAGATATCTTACAGATCAAAGTACAGGATGTGCACATTAAGTAAGATATCTAACAGATCAAAGTACAGGATGTGCACATTACATAAGATATCTAACAGATCAAAGTACAGGATGTGCACATTAAATAAGATATCTAACAGATCAAAGTACAGGATGTACACATTAAATAAGATTTAACAGATCAAAGTACAGGATGTGCACATTAAATATCTAACAGCTCGAAGTACAGGATGCACACACACACACACACACACACACACACACACACACACACACACACACACACACACACACACACACACACACACACACAAACACACCATTTCTCATGGTCAGCCTCTATAGCTCTACATCTTTTCTGGGTAAGTAGCCACTTAGATATGATTAACATATAATCCGTCTAGTTATCAAGAACCACTAGATACTGTGAGATTGCAAAAACTGTGTAGCACATATCTAACAGATCAAAGTCCAGAATGTGCACATTAAATTAGTTATCTAATAGATGAAAGTACAGGATGTGCACATTAAAGAAGATATCTAACAGATCAAAGTACAGGACGTGCACATTAAAGAAGACATCTAATGGTTCAAAGTACAGGATGTGCACATTAAATAAGGTATCTAACAGATCAAAGTACAGGATGTGCACCTTAAATAAGGTATCTAATAGATCAAAGTACAGGATGTGCACATTAAATATGGTATTTAACAGATCAAAGTACAGGATGTGCACATTAAAGAAGATATCTAAAAGGTCAAAGTACAGGATGTGCACATTAAAGAAGATATCTAACAGGTCAAAGTATAGGATGCGCACATTTAAAAAGATATCTAACAGGTCAAAGTATAGGACGTGCACATTAAAGAAGATATCTGACAGATCAAAGTACAGGATTTGCACACTAAATAAGATTTAACAGTTCAAAGTACAGGACGTGCACATTAAATAAGGTATCTAACTGATCAAAGTACAGGATGTGCACATTAAAGAAGATACATAACAGATCAAAGTAAAGGACTTGCACATTAAAAGAGAAATCTAACGGATTAAAGGTCCGGATGTGTGCATTAAATAAGATATCTAACAGATAAAAGTACAGGATGTGCCCATTTAATAAGATATCTAACAGATCAAAGTACAGGATGTGCACATTAAATAAAGTATCTAACATATCAAAGTACAGAATGTGCAGATTAAAGAAGATATCTAACAGATCAAAGTACAGGACGTGCACATTAAAGGAGACATCTAACGGATCAAAGTTCAGGATGTGCACATTAAATAAGATATCTAACTAGTCAATGCATAGGATATGCAGGTGAAATAAGAAATATAACAAGTCAAAGTACAGGATGTGCTCATTAAATAAGATATCTAACAGGTCAAAGTACAGGATGTGCACATTAAATAATATATCTAACAGAGCAAAGTGCAGGATGTACACACACACACACACACACACACACACACACACACATACACGCACAAACAAACACAAACACACGCAAACAAACACACAGCATTTCTCATGGTCAGCCTCTGTAGCTCTACATCCATTCTGGGTAAGTAGCCACTTAGATATGATTAATATATAAACCATCTAGTTATCCAGAACCACTAGATGCTGTGAGATAGCAACAACTGTGTAGCACATATCTAACAGATTAAAGTACAGGATGTGCACATTAAATGAGATATCTAATAGATCAAAGTACAGGATGTGCACATTAAATGAGGTATCTAACAGATGAAAGTACAGGACGTGCACATTAAATAAGATTTCTAACAGATATAAGTACAGGATGTGCACATTACATAGGATATCTAACATACAGGATGTGCACATTAAAGAAGATATCCAACAGATCAAAGTACAGGATGTGCACATTAAATAAGATATCTAACAGGTCAAAGTATAGGATGCGCACATTAAATAAGGTATCTAACAGATCAAAATACAGGATGCGCACATTAAAGAACATATCTAACAGATCAAAGTACAGGATGTGCACTTTAAGGAAGATATCAAACAGATCAAAGTACAGGATGTGCACATTAACTAAGATATCTAACAGATCAAAGAACAGGATGTGCACATTAAAGAAGATATCTAACAAATCAAAGTACAGGACGTGCACATTAAAGGAGACATCTAACGGAGCAAAGTACAGTATATGCACATTAAATAAGGTATTTAACAGATCAAAGTACAGGATGTGCCCATTAAATAAGATATATAACAGATCAAAGTACAGGATGTGCACCTTGAAGAAGGTATCTAACAGATCAAAGTACAGGATGTGCACATTACATACGATATCTAACAGATCAAACTACAGGATGTGCACATTAAATAAGATATCTAACAGGTCAAAGTATAGGATGTACACATTAAATAAGATATCTAACAGATCAAAGTACAGGATGTGCAAATTAAAGAAGGTATCTAACAGATCAAAGAACAGGATGTGCATATTATATAAAATATCTAACAGGTCAAAGTATAGGATGTGCATATTAAATAAGATTGCTAATAGATCAAAGTAAAGGATGTGCACATTAAAGGAGATATCTAACAAATCAAAGTACAGGATGCGCACATTAACTAAGATATCTAACAGATCAAAGAACAGGATGTGCACATTCAAGAAGATATCTCACAAATCATAGTACAGGATGTGCACATTAAATAAGGTATTTAACAGATCAAAGTACAGGATGTACCCATTAAATAAGATATCTAACAGATCAAAATACAAGATGTGCACCTTGAAGAAAGTACCTAACAGATCAAAGTACCGGATGTGCACATTAAATAAGATATCTAACAGACCAAAGTACAGGATGTGCAACTTGAAGAAGGTAGCTAACAGATCAAACTACAGGATTTGCCCTTAAATAAAATATCTAATGGATCACAGTGCAGGATTTGACATTAAATAAGATATCTATCAGATCAAAGTACAAGAATTGCACATTAAATAACATATCTAACAGGTCAAAGTACAGGATGTGCACATTAACTAAGGTATCTAACAGGTCAAAGTACAGGATGTGCACGCACACACACACACACACACACACACACACACACACACACACACACACACACACACACACACACACACACACACACACACACACACACACACACATAAACACACAAACACACAGCATTTCTCATGGTCATCCTCTATAGCTCTACATTCATTCTGGGTAAGTAGCCACTTAGATATGATTAATATATAAACCATCTAGTTATCAAGAACCACTAGATGATGTGCACATCCTGTACGTTGATCTGTTAGATACCTCATTTAATGTGCAGATCCTGTACTTTAATCTGTTAGATATGTGCTACACAGTTTTTGTAACACTTTTGATAACTAGATGGTTTATATATTAATCATATCTAAGTGGCTACTTACCCAGAATGAATGTAGAGCTATAGAGGCTGACCATGAGAAATGCTGTGTTTGTGTGTGTGTGTGTGTGTGTGTGTGTGTGTGTGTGTGTGTGTGTGTGTGTGTGTGTGTGTGTGTGTGTGTGTGTGTGTGTGTGTGTGTGTGTGCACATCCTGTACTTTGACCTGTTAGATACCTTATTTAATGTGCACAAACTGTACTTTGACCTGTTAGATATCTTATTTAATGTGCAATTCCTGTACTTTGATCTGTTAGATATCTTATTTAATGATCACATCCTGTACTTTGATCTGTTAGATATCTTATTTAATGTCAAATCCTGCACTTTGATCCATTAGATATCTTATTTAAGTGCAAATCCTGTAGTTTGATCTGTTAGATACCTTCTTCAAGGAGCACATCCCGTACTTTGATCTGTTAGATATCTTATTTAATGTGCACATCCTGTACTATGATCTGTTAGATAGCTTTTTAAGGTGCATATCCTGTACTTTCATCTGTTAGATATCTTCTTTAATCTGCACATCCTTTACTTTGATCTGTTTGATATCTTCCTTAAAGTGCACATCCTGTACTTTGATCCATTAGATACCTTCTTTAATATGCACATCCTATACTTTGATATGTTAGATATCTTATTTAATGTGCACATCCTATACTTTGACCTGTTAGGTACCTTATTTAATGTTCACATCATGTACTTTGATCTGTTAGATATCTTTTTAATGTGCACATCCTGTACTTTGATCTGTTAGATATCATATGTAATGTGCACATCCTGTACTTTGATCTGTTAGATACCTTCTTTAAGGTGCACATCCTGTACTTTGATCTGTTAAATACCTTATTTAATGTGCACATCCTGTACTTTGATCTGTTAGATATCTCCTTTAATGTGCACGTCTTGTACTTTGATTTGTGAGATATCTTCTTTAATGTGCACATCCTGTACTTAGATCTGTTAGATATCTTATTTAATGTGCACATCCTGTACTTAGATCTGTTAGATATCTTACTTAACGTGCACATCCTGTGCTTTGATCTGTTTGATATCTTCCTTAAAGTGCACATCCTGTACTTTGATCTGTTAGATACCTTCTTTAATATGCACATCCTGTACTTTGATATGTTAGATATCTTATTTAATGTGCACATCCTATACTTTGACCTGTTAGATATCATATGTAATGTGCACATCCTGTACTTTGATCTGTCAGATACCTTCTTCAAGGTGCACATCCTGTACTTTGATCTGTTAGATATCTTATTTAATGGGCACATCTTGTACTTTGATCTGTTAAATACCTTATTTAATGTGCACATCATGTACTTTGATTTGTTAGATGTCTCCTTTAATGTGCACGTCCTGTACTTTGATTTGTGAGATATGTTCTTTAATGTGCACATCCTATTCTTTGACCTGTTAGATATCTTATTTAATGTGCACATCCTGTACTTTGAACTGTTAAATCTTATTTAATGTGCACATCCTATACTTTCATCTGTCAGATATCTTCTTTAATGTGCACGTCCTGTACGCTGATCTGTTATATATCTTCTTTAATGTGCACATCCTGTACTTTGACCTGTTAGATGTCTCCTTTAATGTGCACGTCCTGTATCTTGATCTGTAGATATCTCCTTTAATGTGTACTTTCTGTAGTTTGATCTCTTTGATATCTTCTTTACTGTGCACATCCTGTACTTTGATATGTTCATTACTTTATTTAATGTGCACATCCTGTACTTTGATCTGTTAGACATCTTGTTTAATGGGCACATCCTCTGCTTTCATCTGTTAGATACCTTATTTAATGTGCACATCCAGAACTTTGATCCATTAGATGTCTCTTTTAATGTACAAGTCCTGTACTTTGATCTGTTAGGTATCTTCTTTAATGTGCACATCCTGTACTTTGATCGGTTAGATACCTTATTTAATGTGCACGCCCTGTACTTTAATCTGTTAGATATCTTATTTAATGTGCACATCCTGTACTTTGAACTGTTAAATCTTATTTAATGTGCACATCCTGTACTTTGATCTGTCAGATATCTTCTTTAATGTGCACGTCCTGTACTGTGATTTGTTATATATCATCTTTAATGTGCACGTCCTGTACTTTGTTCTGTCAGATATCTTCTTTAACGTGCACATCCTGTACTTTGATCTGTTAGATATTGTCTTTAATGTGCATGTCCTGCACTGTGGTCTGTTATATATCGTCTTTAATGTGCACATCCTGTACTTTGACCTGTTAGATATCTTCTTTAATGTGCACATCCTGTACTTTCATCTGTTGAATACCATATTTAATGTGCACATCCTGTACTTTGATCTATTACATACCTTATTTAAGGTGCACAACCTGTACTTTGATCTGTTAGATCCCTTATTTAATGTGCACATCCTGTACTTTGAAACATTAGATGTCTTCTTTAATGTGCACGTCCTGTACTTTGATCTGTTCAATATCTTTTTTAATGTACACATCCTGTACTTTGATCTGTTAGATACCTTATTTAATGTGCATATCCTGTACTTTGATCTGTTAGATATCGTCTTTAATGTGCATGTCCTGTACTGTGATCTGTTATATATCTTCTTTAGTGTGCACGTGCTGTCCTTTGACCTGTTAGATATCTTCTTTAATGTGCACATCCTGTACTTTCATCTGCTAAATACCATATTTAATGTGCATATCCTGTACTTTCATCTGTTAGATAACTAATTTAATGTGCACATCCTGGACTTTGATCTGTTAGATGTGTGCTACACTGTTTTTCTATCTCACAGCATCTAGTGCTTCTTGATAACTGGATGGTTTATATATTAATCATATCTATGTGGCTACTTACCCAGAATGGATGTAGAGCTATAGAGGCTGACCATGAGAAATGCTGTGTGTGTGCGTGTGTGTGTGTGTGTGTGTGTGTGTGTGTGTGTGTGTGTGTGTGTGTGTGTGTGTGTGCACGTGTGCATCTGTGTGTGTGTGTGTGTGTGTGTGTGTGTGTGTGTGTGTGTGTATGCACATCCTCTACTTAGCTCTGTTAGATACCTTATTTAATGTGTACATCCTGTACTTTGATCTGTTAGATATCTTATTTAATGTGCAAATCCTGTACTTTTACCTTTTAGATATCCTATTTAATGTGCACATCCTGTACTTTGATCTGTTAGATATCGTATGTAATCTGCACATCCTGTACTTTGATCTGTTAGATCCGTTCTTCAAGGTGCACATCCTCAACTTTGATCTATTAGATACCTCATTTAATGTGCACATACTGTGCTTTGATCTGTTTGATATCTTCCTTAAAGTGCCCATCCTGTACTTTGATCTGTTAGATACCTTCTTTAATATGCACATCCTGTACTTTGATATGTTAGATATCTTATTTAATGTGCACATCCTATACTTTGATCTGTTAGATATCATATGTAATGTGCACATCCTGTACTTTGATCTGTCAGATACCTTCTTCAAGGTGCACATCCTGTACTTTGATCTGTTAGATATCTTATTTAATGTGCACATCTTGTACTTTGATCTGTTAAATACCTTATTTAATGTGCACATCCTGTACTTTGATCTGTTAGATACCTTCTTTAATGTGCACATCCTGTACTTTGATCTGTTAGATATCTTATTTAATGTGCACATCCTATTCTTTGACCTGTTAGATATCTTATTTAATGTGCACATCCTGTACTTTGATCTGTTGGATGTCATATTTAATGTGCACATCTTGTATGTTAGATATCTTATGTAATGTGACCATCCTGTACTTATATCTGTTAGATAACTTATTTAATGTGCACGTACTGTACTTTGATCTGTTAGATACCTCATTTAATGTGCACATCCTGTTCTTTGCTCTATTAGATATCTCATTTAATGTGCACATCCTGTACTTTAATCTGTTAGATATGTGCTACACAGTTTTTGCTATCTCACAGCATCTAGTGGTTCTGGATAACTAGATGGTTTATATATTAATTATATCTAAGTGGCTACTTACCCAGAATGGATGTAGAGCTACAGAGGCTAACCATGAGAAATGCTGTGTGTTTGTCTGTTTGTGTGTGTTTGCATTTGTGTGTGTGTGTGTGTGTGTGTGTGTGTGTGTGTGTGTGCACATCCTGCACTTTGACCTTTTAGATATCTTATTTAATGTGCACATCCTGTACCTTGATCCGTTAGATATCTTAATTAAGTGCAAATCCTGTACATTGATCTGTTAGACACCTTCTTCAAGCTGCACATCCTGTACTTAGATCTGTTAGACATCTTATTTAATGTGCACATCCTGTACTTTAATCTGTTAGATATTTTATTTAATGGGCACATCCTGTACTTTGATCTGTTAGATACCTTATTCAAGGTGCACATCCTGTACTTTAATCTGTTAGATACCTTCTTCAAGGTGCACATCCTATTCTTTGATCTGTTAGATATTTTATTTAATGGGCACATCCTGTACTTTGATCTGTTAGATACCTTATTCAAGGTGCACATCCTGTACTTTGATCTGTTAGATATCTTATTTATTGTGCACGTCCTGTACTTTGATCTGTTAGATACCTCATTTAATGTGCACATCCTGTACATTGATCTATTAGATATCTCATTTATTGTGCACATCCTGTACTTTGATCTGTTAGATACCTTCTTCAAGGTACACATCCTGTACTTTGATCTGTTAAATATCTTATTTAATGGGCACATCCTGTACTTTGATCTGTTAGATACCCTTTTTAATGTGCACATCCAGTACTTTGATCTGTTAGATGTCTCTTTTAATGTGCACGTCCTGTACTTTGATCTGTTTAAAATCTTCTTTAATGTGCACATCCTGTACTTTGATCTGTTCGAGATCTTCTTTAATGTGCACATAATGTACTTTGTTCCGTTAGATACCTTATTTAATGTGCACATCCTGTACTTTGATCTGTTAGATATGTGCTACACAGTTTTTCTATCTCACAGCATCTGGTGGTTCTTGATAACTAGATGGTTTATATATTAATCATATCTAAGTGGCTACTCACCCAGAATGGATGTAAAGCTATAGAGGCTGACCATAACAAATGCTGTGTGTTTGTGTGTTTGTGCATTTTTGTGTGTTTTTGTGTGTGTGAGTGTGTGCACATCCTGTACTTTGACCTGTTAGATATTTTATTTAATGTACACATCATGTTCTTTGATCTGTTAGATATCTTATGTAATGTGCACATCCTGTACTTTGATCTGTTAGATATCTTCTTTAAGTGCAAATCCTGTACTTTCATCTTTTAGGTACCTTATTTAATGTGCACATCCTGTACTTTGACCTGTTAGGTATCTTATTTAATGTGCACATCCTGTACTTTGATCTGTTAGATACCTCATTTAATGTGCACATCCTGTACTTTGATCTATTAGATAACTCATTTAATATGCACATCCTGTACTTTGATTTGCTATATATGTGCTAGACAGTTTTTTTCTATCTCACAGCATCTAGTGGTTCTTGATAACTAGATGGTTTATATATTAATAATATATAAGTGGCTTCTTACCCAGAATGGATGTAGAGCTATAGAGGCTGACCATGGGTAATGCTGTTTGTGTGTGTGTGTGTGTGTGTGTGTGTGTGTGTGTGTGTGTGTGTGTGTGTGTGTGTGTGTGTGTGTGTGTGTGTGTGTGTATGTGTCTGCACATCCTCTACTTAGATCTGTTAGATACCTTATTTAATGTGTACATCCTATACTTTGATCTGTTAGATATCTTATTTAAGAGCACATCCTGTACTTTTACCTTTTTGATATCTTATTTAATGTGCACATCCTGTACTTTGACCTGTTAGATTTCTTATTTGATGTGCACAGCCTATACTTTGACCTGTTAGCTATCTTATTTAACATGCACATCCTGTACATTGATCTGTTAGATATCTTATATAATGTGCACATCCTGTACTTCGATCTGTTAGATATCTTATTTAATGTGCACATCCTGTACTTTCATCCGTTAGATATCTTATTTATGTGCAAATCCTGTACTTTGATCTGTTAGATACCTTCTTCTAAGTGCACATCATGTACTTTGATCTTTTAGATATCGTATTTAATGTGCACGTCCTGTACTTTGATCTGTTAGATACCTTATTTAATGTGCATATCCTGTACTTTGATCTATTCAATATCTCATTTAATGTGCACATCATGTACTTTGATCTGTTAGATATGTGTTATACAGTTTTTGCTATCTCATAGCATCTAGTGGTTCTTGATAACTAGATTGTTTATATATTAATCATATCTAATTGGCTACTTACCCAGAATGGATGTAGAGCTATAGAGGCTGACCATGAGAAATGCTGTGTGTTTGTTTGTGTGTGTGTGTGTGTGTGTGTGTGTGTGTGTGTGTGTGTGTGTGTGTGTGTGTGTGTGTGTGTGTGTATCTGAGTGTGTGTGTGCACATCCTCTACTTTGTCCTTTTAGATACCTTATTTAATGTGCACATCCTGTACTTTGACCTGTTATATATCTTATTTAATGTGCACGTCCTATACTTTGACCTGTTAGATATCTTATTTAATGTGCAAATCCTGTACTTTGATCTGTTAGACATCTTATTTTATGTGCACATCCTGTACTTTGATCTGTTAAATCTTATGTAATGTGCACATCCTGTACTTTGATCGGTTAGATATCTTATGTAATGTGCACATCCTGTACTTTGTTCTGTTAAATCTTATTTAATGTGCACGTCCTGTACTTTGATCTGTTAAATCTTATTTAATGTGCACGTCCTGTACTTTGGTCTATTCAATATCTCATTTAATGTGCACATCCTGTACTTTGATCTGTTAGATATGTGTTATACAGTTTTTGCTATCTCATAGCATCTAGTGGTTCTTGATAACTAGATCGTTTATATATTAATCATATCTAATTGGCTACTTACCCAAAATGGATGTAGAGCTATAGAGGCTGACCATGAGAAATGCTGTGTGTTTGTGTGTGTGTGTGTGTGTGTGTGTGTGTGTGTG
>NC_056734.1:268056866-268079366 GCF_019279795.1 Protopterus annectens
ACAACCCAAATGACAAAATTCAACCCATGAAAACTTATTAAATTTTGACAGACATTTACTTGGCTAACATGGGAGCAGAGGTTTATATACATTAGAAAAGCATCCAATCTAGAAAGACAAGAAAGCCCAGTAAGATTTTTATTTTTAAGCAATGGGCTATGATGTTGAACCAATTTTTTCAAGGATTTTGCATCTGCTAAACAGCAAAGCATAATGAATGATTATTTTGTAGTTAAACTCAACTGGATGAATAATTCAGAGCTGTATCTAGGTCATTTGACATCCTCCCAGGTTGTCCTTAGACCTGTGCACCCCTCAACCCACAGTTAAGGACTGAAAAAGGGGTTCCAAAGATCTGAACTTTCCATGCTACAATTAGGGTTCTAACTGCACTATTAGCAGAAGCTGTTGAAATGAATACCTGCACTTCACTTATGCCTGATTGGCAGGTCATCAGCACTGCCTGTCTCAACCCCTGACAGTCTGTGCCTCTGACAGCTGTCTACTTTTACCCGTCCACTTATGCTGCTGAACCATTTATTACCAAAAAGAAATGTTATTCATGTAAAGACATGTTTTTACAACTATTTAGAAAATGATGGTGACTATGTTGAAGTATTTGTAAAACATTCATATAAATGGCTAAATGCAGTGTCTGGAGATGCTAAAGATGAGCAACTGAGATACAGAATTTTTTCTTACATTGTTGGCAGTGGCATTGTGCAGAAGCTGCAATTGGAGCCAAATTATACAGTGGAAAAGTCTATATAGATAGCTCACCAGTCAGAGCTAATCAAGAGTTAATGTACTTTCATTCATGTTGTGAGAGATGTGTGAAGTAAGTGCAAACCAAGTGTAAAAAGATTTAAAGCATGGCAATGGGCAAAGTAAATGTGTAAGCAACAAAAGGATTGGGAACATTCTGGAAAAATGACATTGTGTCAGAGAAGTACTTATCTTGACATAAAAGATGCAAGAAGTGTAAAAATGGGGATATTTTGCAATTAGTTATAAAATAAAGTAGTTAAAGAAGTTATTATTAAGTCTTTATTTATTTTTATTTACTTATTTTTTATCAAGCTGAATTTGACTCTTTGTGACTTCATGGGCTTTAGCACTTCAGGCCTTTCTGTTAAGAGCTGCTTTTTTAAGTTCAAAATCGATATTCATTACTTCAGTAATGATGCCTATCTACCTCGGCCTCTGCTTCCGTCTTCCTCTTTTACCTTCTATCTTTTTACAGTATTACTATCATCTGTATGTGGTAGTGGTCAAATATTTCAGCTTTAATGGTCGAAGTGTTTCAGCTATCATTTTACTGCCAGGCCTTCCTATAAGCAGCTTGGATTTGTTTGCTTAAATATTGATTGATTTGATCTTCTTGCAGTCCACAGAATTCTTAAACATTTACTCCAATACCACGGTTCAAAAGCATTGATTTTTTTTTTTTTTGTTTCTGGCATAGCCTTACTTGTATCATATCTCTCACTGCTACATGTTATTACTGGGAAACCCATTGCTTTGACTATGCTGATGTTTGTTGGCAATGCAATGCCTTTGCTATCTAAAATGTTATCTAGATTTGCAATACCATTCCTTGCAAAAAACAAGTGTCTTGTTTTCATGAATGCAATCACAAATGACAGAGGCTGTTGAGCCCAAGAAAATAAAATCAGAAACTGCTTTCACTTCATCCCCATCTATTTACAAATAATTGATAGGTCTAGATAGTTTTTTTTGAGCAGCTAGACAGCTACTGTACTTTCTTCTTTCAGCTATATCAACAAGCTTTTCGTCTTTTCCTCACTTTCTAAGATGTATTATCTGTATACATGAAGCTGCCAATATCTTTCCTGGCAATTTTGACTTCAGCATGTGATTAATCTAACTCCACATTTTACATGCTATATTCAGGGTATAAACTGAATAACTATGGTGTCAGTACACAGACTTGACATACTTCTTTTTCAGTCTTGAACCATATAGTTATTTAATGTTTGGTTATATTTCTTGGCTTTTATTCTTCCTACACATTGATCAGAAGGTAAATAAGGCAACTCTGCATGCCTATTTTTTCTAAGAACTTGCCATGGGTTGTTATGGTATAAGCAATCAAACGCTTTATAAGCATTTAACTGTGTTTACTAAATGCTTTATAGTAGCAAATAAAGCTCTAGCATTTTTTCTGGAACTCTGTTACATTTTCCATTATCAATCAGATGTTGGTAATTTGACCTCAGGTGCATCTGCCTTTTCTAATACTAGCATGTAAAATGTAACACTTCCATGTCCTTAAATTGGTAACACTCAGTTTACAAGATCCTGTACATTACCTTGATAGGATGTGAAACAAATGGAATTGCTTGATTCAGTAAGAAGTGCTCAGCATTACCCTGTTTCGCAACTGGAACTTAAATTGATCTTAGCCAATCTAATGATCATGTTGTTTTCCAAATTTGTTAGCACATCTGTAGCAGCACTCCAATATCATTTTGCAAGATTTATACAATTCAGCTGGAATTTCATAATTTCCTGTTTCTCTTTTGCTTGCAAAGCTTTATAGTATTTATTCATTCATTTATTTATGTATTTGTTTATTCATTTATTGTGATGGTTTTTCAGGATACTCCAAATGGGTTATGAAGATTCATGTTTCACTGCGGGGCCAGAGGAGAAAAGCTCCAAAAAATATAGTGATACGTTTATTAAAAAATTATATTAAACATAAAAATTGGACAGTATAATAAATAATACAAACAAGCATGATTACAAAAACATTACATTTGAATAGTAAAAGTTTACATCATTTACAAGTATTACATTTCAAATAGGAAACATTTAGTAATAGTGTTTATCAATAGTAATTAGGGTGGCCATGGTGGTACAGCAGTTAGCATTGTCACCTCACAGCAAGAGGGTCTCTGGTTTGATCCTCGGCTGGGGTGCCTTCTGTGCGGAGTCTGCATGTCCTCCTTGTGGTGGCATGGGTTTCCTCTGGTTTCCTCCCACATCCCAAAGACATGCTGTAGGTTGGGTGCCAGGATGGCAACTCAGCACTGTAAAACTCCACTACCAATCATGAGTGGACAGGTGATCCACTGTGGTGACCCCTAACTGGAGAAATCCAGAAGAAGAAGTTTATCAAGTGTATTTACACAGTTAAATATTTAGGTGTATAATGGCAGAGGAGAGGAAAAGGTGAAAAGAAAGAAAAGCTGGAAGGTGTTGGGGAGAAAAGGGGTATAAATTAAATGAAGCAGGAGGAAACAATTGAGAAAGAAATTATTCAATATAAGATGAGTTATAGTGACTATCAGAAAAAAGTATATTAAAGGAGTTAAGGATGAATGAAAGAATAACAATGAATGCTCATTTTCAGGATGTGTTACTCTACCTTAGAGAACATACCATCATATATATCAGTGATGTCGGAGTCATTATATAGTTCTGATGTATACTGCTACCTCTTCTTAACATATCCTATTCCTTTTAGTTCTCTCCCATCTTTGTCTTTATTATGTCCATTTTTACCTGGAAGTTTTCCTTTGTGTCACCAGTTTTCTTGGAACAGATCTACTGCCTTTCCCACTGTTTTGTTTTTTCCGTCTCTTTGCACTGGTCATTTAAATATGCCTCCATATTTTCTCCTTATTATAACCTGAAACTCTCTAATCCATGTGACTTCTTTTCCTATCCCCATTAACTTTTTTCTCCCACTTTCCTGGGCCAGTTTTAAAGCTTTCACAAACAAACATTTTGTCTTCTTAGTCTTCTTTCTCTTTGGAATATTTTTCAGCAATCTGCAGGACAATATCACAAATTTCTGCCCAGAAGTTTCCATCTCCTTCATCTAATCCTTTAAATCTCTTCTTCAGCTCCACCATATGTTTACAGGATTGTTTTACAGCTACTCATAACTTACTGGCTAAAGTGCTTTTTTATTTTATTTATTTCAACATTTTGCAACACAAGGCAGATGGCCTGAGCCACAGTCATCACCAAGTCTTAATTTTGCTATATGTGTAGACCTTTTTCATATCTCACTGCAAAGTATGTAGCTAATCTGATTTCAATTCTGACTCTCTGGTGACAGCCATGTGTATAGTTGACTCTTAGGTTGTTGAAAGACAAATAACCATCAAATTTCCTTGGCAGAATTCTGCTACTCTTTGCTTCATTTTATTCCCCCGATGCCAAATCCATTATTCCAGTTGTAAGTTGACTACCAGCATTATTATTCCATTCACTTGTGGTGAATATAGCTTCTTCTTTTGGTATTATTACAAAAGAGGCCCTAGTACCTTATACAACCTATCTACTTTCTCCCCTTTTGCAACTGCATCACTGTAATTTTGAATGACTTTCCTTGTAGTCTGTTTGAGATCATTCTGCCATTTTTTGTTTTGTTTTGTAAATGAACACTGCTTTTGACATTCTTTTATTATCTATAAGGACCACTCCATTTAATCTGCAAGATTACTGAGTACAGTAGAAAATCTGATGACCTTTTCATGTATACTGACCCACTGTGGTCTATTGTAGTTCACTAATTTCTAAAATACCAGGGTTTATATGTCTCATCTCATCCTTAACCACTTCAAGTTTAGCATGGCTCAGGGCCATAACTCTTGAATTCCAGGTTCCAGTGGTGTATAGCTCTTTGCAGCATCAGCTCTTTCCATTCATCTTTAAGCACCTTGACAGATGGGTATAATTTCAGCTTTAATTCATCCATATCAAAGACTCTAGTGCTATTTCTCCTGTGGTCTTCCCCTGTAGTATGCTAGACATCTTCTGACCTGAGTATGCTGGACACCTTCACAAAGCAAGGGTCTCTTATCTTGTTTTATTATTTCAGCATGACTCTGTTTGATTTTGTTCATAGGGATTTTTTGATAAAATTATTGGAGTGGCTTGCCATTACCTTCTGCAGGAGATCATCTATTACCTGATCCGCTGCCATGACCTGTCCATTTTGAGTATCACTACAGGTTAAAGCTCATGACTTCACTGAGATGATGAGGCCCCAAATGGTCAAAGAAGCAACCACAGGAAAGATAGAGAAAAGTGCAAAAGAGGCTGTCTTTTTGGGCTCAGTGACTAAACAGCAGGACGTGGAAGGGACCTGACAAATAAAATCCTATTTTATGGACGTAGACACAGAGGCAGACATTACAGTTGTATTATATTGTGCGTTCAGCTGTATCTGAAAATGTTTACTGCTGCTTAAATCAGAAATGGAATATAATCCTGCCAAGAAATCTAGTTGTAAGAAGCTCCTTTTACTGACTTGAGTGGGAAGGGAGCAAAAGCAAATTGTGTGTGTGTGTGTGTGTGTGTGTGTGTGTGTGTGTGTGTGTGTGTGTGGTGTGTGTGTACTCATAGATCAATACGTGAATAATCTGCTCAGGAGAACGGCATCCTGTGAACTGGGTTTGATCACAAGTACTGATAATAAAACATTTATAATAAGGCTAAAACCAGGTGTTGTCCAGTATGCACTTACTACACCCTGGAAATTGTCAGTCCCTAGTATCTTCACAGTAGAAGTGGAGTTAAAGTGAAGCCATAGGTATGGTATAATAAAAGATGTTACTGGACCCAATGATTGCTGGAAGCCAGTTGTTTCACTGAGTAAGAAAAATGGTAATTAGAATGTGTGTTGATGTAAAAAAAACTAAATAATAGGATAAAATGGGAGAGATTTAGGTACTTACATTTTATCGCAACCAGATTTCAACCCGGTATAATTCCTTATGTTTGGCTGAAAATATGTATGTTAACTTTAAAAGGGGTGTGTAAACTACTCCTTTTCACTGTGTCACATAATAAAATATGTATGTTAACTTTAAAAGGGGTGTGTAAACTACTCCTTTTCACTGTGTCACATAATAAAATATGTATGTTAACTTTAAAAGGGGTGTGTAAACTACTCCTTTTCACTGTGTCACATAATAAAATATGTATGTTAACTTTAAAAGGGGTGTGTAAACTACTCCTTTTCACTGTGTCACATAATGTATGAGTCAGGAAGAGGAATAACGGTCAAATCTGGTGTTCCGGGGTAAGAATACAAACACACACTGTAAAAATACTGAGGATAGGACTCACCAAGCCCTGGATACAGAGGACATTCACCCCTCTCAAAACTAGGAAACAAAATGCAGATGATTTTGTAATACTAATAACCACCACCTTAAAACAAAAACATGATCACCCATTTGTTAACAAGGGATGGCCCAGGAGCAATGTCTGATTAAGTGACTTACTTAAGATCACAACCAAGCTAATAAGGGATGAGGTAAATCAAACCTTGTATCACATGAATGGCAGCTCACAGACTTAACCCTCTGTGCCAGAACAGATAAAGTTAAACAATCTGTATGAACCTAAAAATGTGAGACCATAGCCACACTACTAAGTTCTCAAGAACAAAAAAAATCTCAACTCCCTATTAATTCAAAAACAAAGAGAAAGTTCAAACGACACACCTTTATAACTTTACTTCAGATTTTGCCCCTACAATAATATTTGTACACCTTTTCCATACAGCTTTACAAAAATATAAAAGAATAAACAGGTCCTTCTTCACAGGACTCCGAAACCGCAGGCATGTTTATTACATTTCTGATTAAGTTTGATTGCGAAAGGAAGCTACTCAGGAAAAGGAATTGTTCCATTAATCCTCTTCCAAGATCAAAAACAATGTGTCACAAAAGTACTTACAAGTTCACATACTCCTTTTCAGGTTAACATACATAATTTTTCCAAAAGATTAGAAATTATGTTCGGTTAGGCATCTGGTTGTGATAATACAGAAGTATCGAGATTTATCTTGGCTCTTCTGAAAAAAATAGTGTCAAGATTAGTAGGAGCAAAAATATTTTTTCACATTAGATGCATCTAGTTGATTTTGACAAATGCCCCTAGATCCCATTAGCAAAAATCTGACAACATTCTTCACTCATATAGGTAGATTCTGTTTTAGATGGTTACTCTTTGGGATTATGTCTATGCTTGAAATTTTCCAACTTTTTACTAGGAAGTTAAATTTAGCCATTAACTTTGACAAAAGAATGATAGAAAAGGATTCATTCATTAAAAAGAAAAGTGTACTTAATGCTCCCTCACCCCCTAGTGCAGTTATTTCAGCAACAATATATTAAGACATGTATTCTTATAACAGAACAAGAAGACATGGAGGCCTTCGCTTAACCACCGAGGAGAAAGAGATATGGTTAAACCTTATTACAGATAAGTCAGTACATATTATGAAACCAGAGAAAGAGGGTGGGATGGGCAGCCATGGTGGTGCAGTAGTTAGTGTTGCCACCTCACAGCAAGAGGTTCTCTGGTTCAATTCTCAGCTGGGGTGCATTCTGTGCGGAGTCTGCATGTCCTCCCTGTGGTCGCGTGGGTTTCCTCCGGGTACTCCGGTTTCCTCCCACATCCCAAAGACATGCAGTAGGTGGATTGGACACTCTAAATTGGCCCTAGGTGTGAGTGAGTGTGTGCATGTGTGTGCCTTCTGTGGAAGGTTGGGCGCCAGGCTGGCAACTTGACACTGTAAAACTCCACTGCCAATCATGAGCGGACTGATGATCCGCTGTGGTGACCCCTGACCGGGAAAAAGCCGAAAGAAGAAGAAGAAAGAGGGTGGGATAGTTTAAATGGCTTCATTTGACTATATTAGTAGAATGTTTGCGTGATGCCTGTGCACTGGCCCAGCAATCAAGGAGCCTCAATACTCACCACTAACACCAGTGATGGGCATCCACATTGGGAAGAATAACAAATACACACACAGTAAAGTACAATTTCCCTTAAGAGCACACAGAGATCACAGTCAGTCTGGGGCTGGTTTATCCTTTCCTCTGCCAGATCCTCAATAAGACTCCCCACTGGCACAGGTATAGAGTGGGGTCCTTAGCCAGGGTCCCAAGCCAAGTCCTCCTAGCACTCTCTCTGTCCAACCAGTGCTTTGTATCCCTGCCCAAGTAGCCGAGACACACACATACACACTTTGAGATCTGATTTATATACAACCACACAGACACTCAGGTTCACTAGCTGTGCCCCTTCTGTCTAGGTTATAAGGTAGTAATCAATGCCACCAAAACCCTTACTTATCAGCTACTGAAAAGGCCCTTACCAAAGGGTGTCCAATTATTACTGTGCAATATTATTATCCATATGGTAAGTGTGACTGAGCACCAAGGCTTATTTGTAGTGGCTTTGTGCAGTATCACTATATACATGCAATGTACTCTAAGGCTTAAAGTATCTCTACACAAAACATACACAGTTGAAAGGTTTAAAAATATTTAATAAATAAGAAAAACACAAGACAAATCTCCACAATTCAACACTGTGCTAGTCAAGAGTTCAGAGATCAGAGGAGAAAACTTAAAATAATGCTGTAGAATAGTCTGACATAAATATAGAAAACAGGTGGACCAAACATACTATTTTCTATCTATTTCTAGGCGAAACACTAAAGTCTAAGATCCTACTTACATACAGACAGAGCAAAGCAAGTGCTGGTGTGTGGTCAGTTCTGAAGACAAATGCAAAATACTCTCTCTGTCTCTGAGAAAGTCCTATAAATTGATAATACATCCTGCTGTCTCATTTTAGATTACAATCATTCTTAATTCTCTGGTTTCCCAGGCTAACAGAAACACTACATTAACATTTCTTAGTAAGCTTGCACCTGGCCAGGAAACTACAGCCATTAAAGACATTATATATGTAAAATCTAGCAATTAACTCTAGTCTCAAAACAATAGAAATAATGTACTGGTTCAGATACCACAGGTCTATATCAGCTTATCAAAAGCTGATAACATTGAACGCTAGCTGATCGACCACAAAAGGTCGAACAACCAAAATAGCAAAGACACGGAACAGCAATTTTTTTCCCCAGGGAAAAAAAAAATCACTGTTCCACAAAAAAAATAAATAAATAGAACACAACATAAAGTGGGGGCTTTGCCCCCCATTCCCCCCCTACTTAAATATACCAACTCACACCACCGTGGAGGAAATGGCAAACTCCCAACAACGGCCCAGCAATTTTTTTTCCCTCCGAAAAAATCGCTGTTCCGTGTCTTTGCTATTTTGGAGTTCGATCAACTAGCGTTCGATGTTATCAGCTTTTGATAAGCTGATATAGACCCAGACACCACGGCTTCGAGCCCTGAGATCAACCCAGTCATAAAATGCTTGATGTATCAGCTTTCTTACAGCAGAGTGCACTGTTGTTACATTTTTGCAGTTCAACATCCAATACAGTCTTTTTACATTTAAGAGAACAAGCCTGTGGCTTACATTAATATTTACAAATGACAGAATTATCTACAAAATTATATCTAGCTAGGCTGGCAGCCTTCACATATCTTCACAGTTTGATATATACTGTTTAATTCTGACAATTATATTTCTGTTTCTCAAAATGAGATTGACTTGACCTACAGAAACATTGATATGCATCTTGATGATTTATCATATAATCTTATTACATTAACTGAATACCATTTTTTGGTGGGTGATAGACCTTTTAATATGACAATTTTGGGAATACCCAAAATATATAAAGAAATTAAAGGGCTGGAGATAAGTTCAATTGTAGCAGCCCAAAGGTGCACAACTCACATCTTAGCAACCTATATTGACAGGAAACTTAAACCCTAAACTATATGAGCACATTTCCTCATTTAATTAAAGATTATTGGGGCTTTTTAAGTAAAGTAAACAAAGATATTTATAGAGATGAAATATTTTTTATGAATATAGATGTAGTGGATTGTTTCACCAATACTCCCCGCAATGAAGGGATGGATTATTTATGGGATATGGTTTCTAGTTTTGAATTTTTAAACAAAAAGGAAGTATGGTTAATCACTAACCTTATAGAAATCATTTTGAATAATAAGTCAATTTTTAAGGTGAACTGTTTAAATACAAGAAAGGACTAGCTATGGAGGCCACATGTGCTCATGTTTATGCAGAGTTGGTGATGTTGTCCTGGGAGATTAAGTATCTTTTAAATTCCAAATATGTAAAGTATTGGAATTTATGTGTTAGATTTCTCAATGACATGTATTTTTTGGGATGGGCCTTTAGATATGCTTCATGATTTTTTTACATACATAAATGGCACCACTGGGTTCCTAAGATTTACCCACCATTTTTCTAGGTACATAGGAACTTACTAGGCTATTGGCCCTAGGACCTTTACAAGCCTAGCCATGTTATTCCCTTGCTCCATTACTGACCAAGTTGTATGGTCTATATTTGCAGTATAAGTTATGATCGGCACCGACTGCCCTTATCCAAGAGGGACATAGGTGACACCCCCAGGGTACATTTACAATCTACCATCCAATTGTCTAAGTTATGCAGATGGAATTATTTTTTTGGATGTGAAGGTGACACCCCCTGGGTAAATTTACAGTCTGCCATCCAGTTGTCTAAGTTATGCAGATGGAATGAATCTTTTGGATGTGACTATCACTAAAAAAAATGTGTGTTATTTTTACCTTGAATATTTATAAGAAACTCACATTTTTCAACCCATACTTAAATTACAATAGTTGTTACCCCTTGTCCTAAAAAAGGTTTAGTTAAAAGGCAATTTGTTAGGTCAAATACAATGATATCATAACATTTTACATTTGCAGTTGGATGTGATAGGCTGACCAAGATGTTTTAAGATAGAGGATACCCAGAAGACAATGATACACAATTTTAGAATGAAAGTAGTTAAAGGGAGACATATTAGGTATAAAACCTTATTAGATGATGTTTGTGAAAAAATGACATTCATGAGTATAAGACTGACAAAAGACAATATAATCTGTAGTTAATGTTACAATTTTTCCCTGATTGTTCAAATATTGAGAACATTCTTAGAAAGAACTAGGCGATTTTTAAATTAGGCCATGTTTTAAATAATGTGGTAGGTATTAACCTCAGTTTGTTTTTAATAGAGGAAGAAATGTTAAAGATTAATTGGAAACTGCAAAGAAAAAAACTGAATGAATTTGACCATACTACACCTGTAGGAATGGTTAGATGTGGGAACTGTAAACAATATAGGCATATTCTTTTAGGGGATAGGCTAACCATCCATGGGGAGATTGGTAATTTAGCAAGAGGTTGTAATAGTATGTCTAAAGGTGTGGTTTATTTTAGTGCCTGTGTAGCTTGTGATGCCTTTTATATAAGGGAGACTGAAACAGCATTAACTAGATGTAAATATAAGTATTATTATGATCTCAGGAAAGGTTGCAAAAATAATACATTGTATAAGCAATTATTGTCACACGCAGGACGCACCCATTTTCACTTTGCTGTTTAGGAACAGGACCCTGAAAATCTGCTAGTTGGTCTTTGTGAAACCCTTATTGAATATAGGGAGCTGTAATGGAAACTAAAACTAAATGTGGGGATGGCACTTGGGTTAAATGACAATATCTCTATAACTAGTATCCTTAAACCAGGGTGAAATTGAAGAATGTCATAAATAGAAAATTTACATAAAATATAAATTTTTTTGAAGTTTTATATATTCAGTTTTTTACATAAAAGCTTTTAATTAATTATTTATTACAAGCTAATTTGTGTTTTAATGGTATGTATTATGATACATTTTTTCCTCAGCATCAGGGTGTTTTAAAAATGTTTTTAGATGAGGGGATAATGAATTCAATTAACTTTATCTCATTGGATGATTTATTCCCATAATTTGGATGTTTTTAGTATTCAATGATGAGATGTTGTTATATTTGTTAGCTCTGATGAAGTCTTGTTATTTATAAGGATGAAAGTGCTTAACTTTGTAAGCAAATAAACTTTAGTGCTATGGAAACAGGTCTCTCACTGTTCCTGGATTTCTTCACGATTTATTGGTTGCGCTATGTTTTATCACTATTTATTGGTTGCAGTACATTCTTTTGGCTTTTGGTTATTGGTCTTCACTGCACAGCTGACTTTGGAAACTGAGAGCAGGAATTCTTGGGTTAGTTGCTGAAGTTTTTTAAGAGTTGTTGCTGAAAGATTTGTATAGATCAATGGTATATTTATGATGGTGGTGCATTTAACAGCTTTGTATAAGTCATTTTTAAAAATGTTGAGTATGAGAGGACATAGGATGGAGCAATGGATAAAATTAACAGATACAAGAAGAAAGGTGGAAGTTGCTTTTTTCCATTTAATGGCCTGTTGTGCATTTCATAAATAGCTGTTGAACTATTAAGAGAAGATATGTCTATTCCAAATGTCATTAGCCTTTGCAAGCATTTAGGGTGAGACACAGTATTAAAGGCCTTGGAAAGGTCCAGGAAGAGTGTGGATACATGTTACCAACATTTCTGTGAGCATTGATTGAGGTGGACAAATTAAGGAAAGCAGAAACAGTGCTATGGCTTGGTTGAGAGCCATATTGGGTATGGGAGAATAGTTTATTATCAAGAATGGAATTGAGGAGTTGTTGGTGCATGCATTTTTCATGGATCTTGGATAATGGGGAAAGAACGGAAATGGACTTATAGTTGGTTTTGTGTGTGTATGTGTGTGTGTGTGTGTGTGTGTGTGTGTGTGTGTGTGTGTGTGTGTGTGTGTGCGTGTGTGTGTGTGTGTATAGTGAGCTGCCATGCTTATGCTAAAACTAGAAACTAACAGTACTTTCACCTACATCTACTTTTTTACATTAATTTAAACAACTGTGGAAAGTTTCCCATTATGATATAGTAATATTTGGTCATGGCTGAAAAAGGCTAATATTCCAATCCACTCCACTTAGCTGGAAAATAAAAGCAAATGCATATTCATTTCTGTCTTGTTAGCGGTGTGGGATTAACAATAACACATGGAAAGATAGACATACAAACAGCAGATGGATAGATAGATGAATATGCAGACAGAAAGATAGATAATAGTGAGATAGATAGACAGACAGATGGATAGAGAGATGCTTCATCTAATTTCCGGAAGCTGCACAGACTTTAATTTCACCATAATTCCATATGAAAGTTTAAAGCTGAGGTTGCAGGTGCTACTGTGCTTTGGAATGCCACATAGAACCTTTGTGGAATTGTTTACTTTGTGAAACTTAACATGTTTTGAAGTTTTCTTATTTCATCAATTATTACTTAGAATAAAAAATAAATAAATAAAAAGAAAAGTTAATATAGAAAAGAAAACATCAAGAATAGCTATAAACACAGTAAGTGTGACAAAATGTATGCAAAAATGAAATTATACAGGAACTTTAAGCTCTGTAACTGAACACTGCTTGGTGATGAGACTAGATGCATTCAAGGACAATACAAGGGATTCAATGTATAATAATAGCTGCATTCCTGGTTGTCTGATTCAGCATCTCTTGTATAACAGCTGTAATCCTAAAATCCTGCAAAACAATAGAGATGATCCCTGAGGATTAGAACATCAGGAAAATGATGATGAAAATACAGTCTGGGCCCTCTCCCAAAAATGGCTAGTTGCTATTTTCAAGGTATAGTACTCAGGTGACCATTATGAGAATGATCAGCCAAAAAAGGCAGTATGCATGCTTTCCTATTTCAGATAGTTTGCTAGAGTACCTTTTTTTGCTGAATAAGTGATCCTGTAAAATGTTAATTTCTACATTTCCTCATGTCTGCTGGTCTGTCCAAATGTCTATGCTTTTCTGATTATCAGTTATTTTACTGAATTTTTTATTAATGCTAGATAATCACTCCCACCATAGGCATGATATTAATTTTCTAAACATTGTAGTAATCCTTTGTTACTGTGAGCATATGAATAACATGAAAAGTGCATGTTTCTTTTCTCAAAAGAGGCAAGGTGTCATTAAACTACACTGCTAATGGCCACAGTCTCATTGTGGCTGCATTTGACCTAGTACTGGTTAGAACTTCACCAGGACATCTTCAAAAAACTGTTTTAATCTCTACATCTTAGCCACTGAAAACCAACACTGCAAGACAAATGAGGTTTGGTGACAAACCAATTTGTCCAGGGACATCTTCAGAAGGGGGTTAAATAAATATATTAAATATATTAGTGGGAGCTAAGAGGGTGGGGGGATGAGAGGGTTAAATGGGAAGGAGGGATGATTGGGAGGAAATGAGGTAAGGGTGGGGAGGGGCTTAAGGGTTTTAGGCAAGTGTATCTGGGTAAGGGATCACATTTTGGCGTAAACATGCTACAGTGCAGGCTTATGTCCAAGACGAGTAAGATGCAGGCCGGGACACCAACTGGTCACATTGATGCTGTAATGTATGCTTTGGGGAGGGCAGCGCTCACCTGTTACTATGTGGTGTCAGGGAGGTTACACTCTGTTGGGATGGGTAGTTGCTCCCTAGGGGGGATGGGGGGAGACATCTGCACTGAACCTGTTTGCCAGGATGTTGGCTATGCTAGTGGGTTCAGGGTAAGTGTAGTCAGTATGCAGTAACTCACAGCATATCAGTGAGTGTCCACCCAGGTTCCTGACATAACAGACGAAGGCCTTGTGATAGTCCTACTTGTCTGGTGCAATTATCCATGAGAAGAAGACCTTAGATAAGTACATGAGTGATCATAGCTGTCTGCTAGTGCAGATCACAGATGCTTTCCCCGTCTGGGATTGTGCTCTATCATGTAGTAGCTTCCTTCTGACATTGTACAGCTCATTAATGACTGGTGTCTACCAGACAGGTCCCCTGCCATTGCAGGAGTGAGTCTTGTTGTTATTTGGGGTAGCACAGTCCATGAAGTCCACTAGGAGTCCATAGAATGTGAATGTAAAGGATTCAGCAGTCGGAGCTGTATTTCACACTGTCGCAAGGTCTCTGAAGGATACCACCTTGCTTTGGTGAAGTGACACGTTGGCTCATCAGAAGTTCACCAAGATTACCCAGGATGGGTATGTAAAGTGTATATGTATGTCCACTGAGACAGCTGTATGTTCCGACCTTACCAATGAGGGGTATATTGCTGGTGTGTAACATAGAGACCCCATGTCGGTGATGATCATGTCCAATATGTATTTCCCCTTGTGGCTGTTGTGACTGATTGTGCCATAGCATATGAATGTACAAACTGTAGCGACTATAGGGCGAGGTTTTTGCAGCTTGAGTAGTATCCCCAGTCAATATTCATGTATCTGATGTCACCCAATATAATGGTGTTCATGGAGACCATCATATCCCTCACTGTTCCCAGGAAAGCCGAGTGTGGTTCCTGAGTATGGGAGGGTGGTCTGTAGTAAGCAACAAACTGAAAGGCAGTTTCGAACAATGGTAGTAGTATATGTATCGTCTGTGATGCTTAGTGCAGTGCCACTAACCCGGAGGTGTGTGCATCTGTGATGTATATGGATACACCCCCTAGTTCTGTTGTCCATTCCAAGTCCTGTGGTCAGAAAGCATGGTATGAAATATAACCTGGTAGTGCTAGTGTGCATATGTGACCTTGAACTAGGCATCTGTTAGTGCACATATATTGCTATCCCCCATACTGAGGGGAGTCCTGAGTGGCTGCAATATGAGGGTAACACATCTGGTGTTGAGCAACATTACCCTTAGTGTTATTTAACCTGCAATGTCTATGTAGGTGGGTTTGTCTTTTGAGCCCTGCTCAACAAATGCACTATGGTGGTAGCAAGAGCCTTAGCCAGCATTCAAAGGTCCAAGGGTGACAGGTGCAAGCTGTCCATAGTGAAGCTATGTGGCATGTTGAGCATGTCACCACAGGCTGACAGACTCTGTATCCCCTCTGAATGACACCAATCTGTTAGCCAAGTGTTAAACGTGATATGTTTGTCTGTATACTGTGACGTCATACTTGGTGGGTGTAAGATGCTAGACAAGTTCAGGGTCATACTGGCTTGGGCTACATCATGACACTGTTCCTCCATGTACCATGTCATGTGGTCCAGGGAGTAATATCTGAGGTTTTACGCACCAGCATGGACAATGATGGTGCCAGTCCTGTACTTGCTTTGTAGTAACCTGACTGCATGTGTTATGTGGCAGATCCTGACACACGACAGACAGCATAAAGGGAATATTCCCTTGTATGGGCTGGTGAGTGGTACGTCAATGTGTCTGACAATAAGTGTCGCCTATCACAACTGTATTATGTGTGTTCTGTAGCCCGAAGGCAAGTGACTGTGTGGCACCCTGACATTGTGAACTATGTGAGATGTGGGAATTGTAGTGGGATAGCAGTTGTGTGTGTGCCTGATGTGGAGGTCTCTCCTGCTTAGGCAGAGTTCATTTACAGCATCCGAGTATGTGTATGTGTGATAATGTGGTTTGAGTGCTATCGCCAGAGGATATGTGAGACTGATATGTGGTGTGTGTGGTTATCTTCACCACCTGATAGACTATGCCAGTCATGGGTTGAGAGAGTTCAGCACCCTGTATGTCTCTATAGGTGCATCTCACACATATATCTGGGTTTGTTGTGAGGAGGAGAGTCTTGTCTGTGTACATGAGGCAGAAGTGACATTGTGTCCACATCACAATATTCACCAGCTGGACTGGAGAGTGCACACAAAGCCAGCCCCTGGACATGCCAGGATATCATCATGACATACTCTGTAGCCAGATGACAAAGGATCATTAGGGTGTTAAGTGTGTAAAGGAGTATATCAGGGATTAGTGCTCAGGTTTGTTGGTGTTCTGTAAAGAGTAGCTGAGAAGGAGTCCAGACTGAATCATTACACCTCCGACAGCTATGTCATATATAACAATGTACACACATATATGTCATGAGTCAGGGCCAACTGTACCTGACTGACAATGCCGACATCCCGACAGACAGGCCCATATATACATACCCACCTCCCACCGACGATAGTCCATATCATCATACCAGGAGATATCACATGTAGAATGGATGAACAGCTACCCCCAATGCTAAAAGCATGGCATCAAGTGGACTACATTGATTACCAATATGTGTCATGCATAAACTACAGAACAAACAGATCCTGCACCTGAACAGTCAGCTGAACCTCCCCCCTACACAGGATGTGGAACCGTTGAATGTGTTACAGCAACATATGGCACTCCACACAAGTGTTGGTGCACAGCACACCATGGGATGTACAGTCCAGTATGCCTATGAAGTATGATCTGCAAGCCATGGAGTCCATCATGGTTGAAGTCATAAACCAAGCTATTGGAAGCTGACATACACACAACCCTACTAACCATGGTATGTTCATGTGCGGATCATGGTTCCCAAACATGCTAGACTGTTTGCAAGGCAGCCACACAGGACATACATCACTGAACACAGCTACACATGTCTCACATACACTTTGAATAGCCATTTATCAACATCCCAGACACATGTAGTAGCCACAAAACCAACAAGCTGTGCATAAATATGTGTTGACATATGAAGGAATGTTGATGTGTCCACAGATAGATCACACAAGGTAAGGATTATGAGTTCCTGTTACAGCTGTTGACACCTGACGACCCACATGGACCATTCCTGGAATGGCATAAAACAAAGTGCACACACATTACCATGTCCAGTCTGATGATGTCAGCACCCTAGAAATACAGACAGAGAAGCGAAACCACCCAGTAAAGCAAATAGCGTGCTGTGCTAATGCATCTTTCTCTCTCTCTAGTATCATAACCTAGTTAGTTAGGGGTTTGAATCCTGCAAACTCTGACTGTATGTGTTTGTGTATATGTTTGTGCAATTCTCTATGAAAGGAGTGGCCTTTTTGAAGACTGGGAAAACACACTACAGATGTGCATTCCTCTTTGGAAAGACTGATGATGTCAGCACCCTAGAAATACAGACGGAGAAGGAAAATCACCCAGTAAAACAGATAGCGCACCGTGCTAATGTGTCTCTCTGTAGTATCATAACCTAGTTAGATAGGGGTTTAAATCCTGCAAATGCTGACTGTGTGTGTGTCATGCTTGGTCAATGTAGTGTGGGTCTTGCTTTTACTATGTTATGGCATATTATGATTACAACAGTAAGTACATTGGACACATCAGGTATATTTGTTGCAAATATATATGTGTACATGTTCCCTTAATCAGTACATAGGTGTGAAGCCTGCATACTACATGAATACATTTGTTGCCATTGACAGGTTGTGCCGCAGCTTCTCAGATCGTAGGTCACATATGTATGTATGTGACAGGCTCATCCACTGTCGTGATCCATGGCCAAGGTCATCTGTGTCACACACACCCATGACAGTTACTTTACAGTAGTGTGAGTGAGGGTATATGCCTGGGGTATATGTCAGGCATGTTTATACACAACCATGACTGCCAATAATGGACAGTCTTTATAGGTGTACAACCGCATTGTGTATATGCATCCAGGCCTCCAATGTGTCATGTGACACACCTTGGGACTCCACAATACCTATGGATATGTGGATACCAAGGGACACATGACATAACATGAGGCTGTATGTACAATCCAACACATACTCTATACTGGGTGAAGGTGGGTATCAGTATCACAAGGTAAACAGTCACCACACACGTGTCAGCATGCAGAATATGTGTTGCACAAGACCATACAGTGCTAGTGTAGATGCCCCAATATAATGGCAGTATACATGGCTTTGTTGCAACTGTGTCATTGTTCAGTGATTGGCCACACCCTGGAACACAATTTGTACATGGACACAACCCAATGTATGTCAAGTGACCTATACACCCTAGCATTCCAGGACATATATGTGACACTTTGTTTGGATGGCAACTGCTGTGCATATTGTGTATACTGGCATATGTAAGCACACACACAACATGCTATGTATATTGTGTATAGGTGCATATGTTTGCACACGCACAACATTGAGGTGCAAAGCAATGACTGCTATGAGTATAGCATGTTATCATGTACTGCATACGATAAACATGTTCTGTTGTGTACAGCTGTAGCAACTATGCATATCTAAGGTGCAGTACAGTGCTGCCACACTTGTGTCTGCTGCACTGTGCAGTGTATGTGCTTGAGGCAGCTACTAACTTTAATGTGATGATTAATGTCTCACAGCAAACATGGACAGCATGCATTATGCGTAGGTGTGTTATGTGTACATGGCCTGCACCTCACCTATGACATGCACATTTCATTACCATTATTAAAGTGTTAACACACTCACCAGCATGTACCGTCTGCCCTGCTGTCACACCAGAGGGACCTACAAGAATATGACACAGTTTATCAGTGGCCGCAACTGTGGCATTGCTGCCGTGAGTGAGTGCGCTAATCTACAGTGAAACAACAGTCAACAGTCACAGGTGTGGAGATACTATTCCAAATATCAGTATTGCACATGAGAAGCAGCACAACTGCTAAACACACAGTACACATCTCACATAAGCATATTCTAACAATACAGGTAACAGTAGTCTACAGCTAGGGCATATTACCTGCACGCTCCATGTCGTCCTGCTGGGTAGCTCCGGCCTCCATGATGACACATGCATGATGTTGCTGCTGCTGTAGGCCAGGAGCCACCACGCTTAGGAGCAGCTCCTCTACTCTGGTGAGGGGGGGATGTATGGGTGGCCCACCACCTGTGGCAAGCTGTTGCCTATGGATATCAGATGCACGCTGCCGGACATGTCTGATTAAATCACTATGGTGATGGCATACCTGCTCATATGTCCGATTATGCATGCCTATGTCATTTACCCGGCGAACAAGATCTTGCCACAGTGCAGTGTGCTCATGCTGGTGCTGGCTGGCCCTGGAAAAAAGCCGTGCATAGTTTTGATACAGGCTGGCCTGTATGACCTCCTCCTCTGCAGCTGTATACACAGGATTGTGGTGATGAGCCATAACCCTGGAAGACAATTAAACAATATGTGTGAGCAAGTCATGTGGCACACTTAACATTATGAAGTACAGATATCACTTAACTGCCAGATATAGCATCTGTCTGTCTATCAGAGGATACACACCTTCAATACCACTTATCAATGCTCAGCCCACAACTGCCTGACAGTGGCTGCCGCACTCCATACAACAAACCAGTATACATCAGTACTTGACACACTGTATTGGATACAATGCACAACCTCACACTGGGGGTATATATCAAGCTAATGCATGATGAATATTGTCATCCAATGCAATGAATGTAATGTACAGTTACAGTATTAACAGTAAACCCCCCTAGTCTTTGATGCTATACCCCTACCTAACATATGTGCATGGTTGTTAATATAGCTGGCATACTGCTGTAACAGAGTATACATATTGCTAGGTACACACACATACCCAGCAACACACATGTGATTGTGGCCATGGTACAGGCATCATTACACATACATTAGTCAAACATACAACACACAAATGTATGCCAACACAGATAAGCATTACCTGTGTACCTTATAGTACTGTGTGCCCCTACTTACAGATACCTATGCCTGAGGAATGTAATCTGTGCAGACTACAGGAAACACACAAGACAGTGATACCAGGGAATGTGAACATACACCATACTGTGGTGTTTAGGCCTACAGCTTCAGGTAGTACAACAGTTCATATGTGACCTGGATTCACCAGCAGTACCACTTACTAAGCATACATGTACTGCTACAGCCTACAATGGGACACCACAGTCATACACAAGGTACTACATCGCAACATATGCCATTATACTATGTCTGCATCCCAATAACTGACACATCTTTCTCTGCCCTCACACCTAGGACACAAACTACCATAACAGACACAACCTCATGCTAAGCTATCACACCTTTACAGACCTTGCACACAGTCAGTATCACACTCATTCCACCTCACATAGGTGGTATTGCACTGAGTACATGTGTGTGTGCATTGTGTTGGGCTGGGACCTACAGCAGCCTAGCCATATTCTACCCTGCCATTTGACACATATGTAATGTGATTCCACTTGCTCCTGTCAAATGGATACACAGAGGTGACTCACAGGGCATATTACCTATCTCCATAACATTCATCAGGGGTATGTATGACATCTACTAATGATGAGCCATGTTTATTAATGCTGGGTAGTTTAGTCCAGAGTATGGCATATTTGTGTATAGGAACCTGTACCTCCAGCATGTGCTGTTCAGTGCATTGACATGGATTAGGGCCCTAGGTCATGTAGCCTGGAGGGATTGTGAGGTGTTGTCATGGTGGTTGGCTGACTGCTATGGGTGTGACATACCTCTGTATGCCTGGCAGTGGTAACCTCTGTGTATGATGTATGCAATGCACTCTAGAAGTGGTTTTGTGAGTCAGTCTGCATACGGCATGTGTTTGGGGCAGTGTCACTCTTTGTTAGGTATGTCTGTGGCCTTTCCACTTGCTGTGGTTGTCATGTGAGGTACATACCACATGGGGCATTGTGAGGAGTAGGGGGTACACTGATCTATATTTCCCTAGATGGCACACCTTTTGTGATGACACGTACCACATAGAGGGATTACAAGACTAGTGTGGAACTGTGATTATCAGAGGGGAGGCTACTGTACACCATGTCCCCTTCTGACACCTGCAGTGTTGGGCAGGCAACCACCTATCTGGAAGTTAGTGTGTAAAGTGTTTTGGAATGGGGTATGGTACTGCAGTATCAACACTGGTGTTCAGTCAATGCGTTGGTCACCAGATACCTGTTGCAGTATGTCTGACCCCATGTCTCCCTCTCTCACTCTTGGTTCCCCTTGACTTGATCGACATGCCAAAACACCGATGCTCAGAAGACCAACTCTAGAAGACCGACGAGACAGATGATCGACAAGGTGAAATCCCGACAGCCAAAACACCAACATGGGCAATGTGTGAGCACGACTCGGTAAGTGTGCGATAGTGAGGGATTTAGCGTTAAGGAGCGGACAGGTAAGTGTGAGATAGTGAGGGATTTAGGGTTAGGGTGCGGGAAAGGTGAGTGTGCAGTAGTGTTGTACTTAGGGTGCGGGTAAGGTAAGTGTGCGATAGTGACGGAGTTTAGGTTTAAGGGCGGGTTAAGTGAGTTAGGGTTAGGGTGCGGGTAAGGTAAGTCTGCGATAGTGACGGACTTTAGGTTTAGTGGTGGGTTAAGTGAGTTAGGGTTAGGGTGCGGGTAGGGTAAGTGTGCGGTAGTGTCGGACCTTAGGGTTAGGGTTTGGGTTACAGTTAGTGCATGTATAGTTGTGTGTAATGTGTACTTTACGTTTTGTGTGTCGGTGTTTTGGGTGTTGGTGTTATGGTGTTCGGTTTTGAGAGTTATTGGTTTCCCTCTCCAACACCTGCCATCCTGACTGCAAATGGGTACCACAATCAGTTATGGTGTGTATTCCCGCCTATGGAGCTTATATATGCTGGTTTTCCCGAAATTATTTGTGATTGGCCATTTTGGAAATTTCTCAGCTAAGAGCAAACCTGCTTTGTCATGGTTATATTTTCATTCATTCCTATATGTATGGTAATACTGGATTTCTAGGTACAAGTGTCATGGCTTAGTGGTTCAGTACTTTGACTATGGTGCACAGT